>NC_073746.1:318456370-318491370 GCF_029784135.1 Toxorhynchites rutilus septentrionalis | reverse complement strand
TCAACACTAAAATCAATATATTTAAATCGTCCATATCATTTCCTATAAGTTCTATCCGGTAGTGCAGAGTCACCATAAACTTCCACAAGTATTCGATGCGCTTAAGGTGAAGGTGGAAGCTAGCCACAAACGGCTGCCACAATGGCGCTCATTTCTTTCATCTCCCTCCCTCACCCCTCGCCCGAAAATCAATAGTTTTGCGAAACAGTGTGAAGAAAATGATCGTTTTCGCACACTCCCCATCAAGTAATATCAACCAAACTCTAATCGATTGCTCACAAGATATTAAATTTTCATCTGCTGTCGCACTGTATAGTGAAAAACGTCGGAAAGCTCGAGCAAGTGCTCTGAAACGTAAATTTTCATTTTTCAATCTTCGGCAATGTTTTTGTTTGTATTGGAGAAAGCATCGTTATTTTTTCGACACTGATGCCAGACAAAATCATCGAAACAGCTATAAAAACCACTCAATAAAATGTTATTCCTGAGTCATAGCGTTTCATGTCATGAAAATCAATAGAATAAAATTGTGTTGATATGAATACAATTATTATTTTTACGTTTAATGGGTCTATAATGTAAGTTTTGGCAACTTTAACATTGGGTAAGAAAATTGTATTGAAGAGCTCGGAACACTGCCACGGCTGCCTATACCTTCAAAAACAGTAAACGGAAAAGTATTACATTCAATAATAATAATAATAGTCCGATATGCGAAGTTTGCTGGAGTTCTGGAAGTGCTCCCAACTTGAATCTTATCATTCATATCCGTTACATAACATATCTTTTCACTTTTTACATGTTCCATGCCCACTCCTATTTTGAAGGTGCATCCCGATGCTAGACCAGTGGCGTCGACTGGGGTGTGCAGAGGGAGCGGACCGCCCTCGGGTACACGATTATAAGGGTGCAGCATGAGCCGATTTTGTATGAATAAATTGAGCAAACATGGTTGATTCCTTTTCTGGCGGGGGGATGGGGGTGCAAATCGACTCTTCCGCCCCGGATGCGAAAGCTTCACTCGACGCCACAGTGCTAGACTTGAACCTTTCAACCCAAGAAGTGACAGAATTGTTCGGTGGAAAATTATCCATTTCAGACGAAATTAAAATTTTGAGATAAATTTTTGACGCGTGAACAGAAAAACACGAAGACACGCACGAAAAATGGACACTTTTTTATGAGTAATATTTTGTCAAAATCAATTACTTTTCGATACATTAACTGAGCTTGTTTTATATTAGGCAAGAAATCCATTATTTTTGCGCGAAATTCAAAACTTTATGTTTCGGGTTGTCCGAGTGGGGCCGTTAGTTTGTTGTTATTTTAATGGAACAGGTCGAACTCGATTATCCGGAGTATTTTGTTTTTGATTTTCGGAAATTTAGAATAATTTGTATAATAATTCTATATTGAATAGCTAATATGGGTATCAAAAGAAAGGGCTTGACTAGTAGAACACAGTTATTTATGAAAAATGCAAATCCAAAATGGCCGCCACCGCAAGATGGCGCCATATATATTCTTTTCACAACCCCATCAATATGGGTATCAAATGAAAGGGCTTGACTAGTAGAATACAGTTATTTATGAAAAATGCAAATCTAAGATGGCGGCCACTACAAAGTGGCGGATTACCTATTTTCTCAGAACCCCATCAATATGGGTATCAAATGAAAAGGTAGTAGAACATAGTTATTTATGAAAAATGCCCAAAAATGTATCAAAAGAAAGTTTTCGACTAGTAGAACATAGCAGATAATGAAAAATCAGATTTCAAGATGGCCGCAGTCCCCAAACAACTAATTACTTTTTGAATGTTTTCATTCAGCTTGACCTGTTTCTATGTATGTTTGAATATTTGTTGGGTTGTCCCACATTAATAGAAAATTGACCCCGTTACTGTTGAATGATTGATCTGAAATTTGGAACATACATTTAATTCTACTGTCATTATAAAACTGCGTATTCCAGATCTTGAAAAATTCAATTTGGCTGCCGCAAAAAAAAAATGGCTGAATGGCTTGATTTGGAGAATACACTACACTATGAACAACATAAATTCGAAAAGGTCGCCGCCACAAAATGGTCGACTATGTATTTTTTGCAATCCCCTCAATATTGGTATCAAATGAAATGATTTGATTAATAGAATACAGTACAGGTCGGGCTCGATTATATACAATTTTGGACTCGATTATATTCAGTTTGGAAAAAAAATATTTTTTTTATATTTCAAATATGGCTTATTTCATGAAGAAATGTAACCTTTCAACGTTAAGGTGAAGTTAAGGTGGCTATTACATGTACAATGGGGTAAAAATCGTGATTTTTGAAGATTTTGCTTGAATTTTCACCAGGAATTGTTTATATCGATATTGCAGCCAAATTAAGAAAGATAGAAGTTGTGCGTCAAAGAACAAATTATGGAGCGGTTAAAGAACTTCATTTTAATTGATAGAAACAATCTAGTTTAATATAAATTTTTAGGATAAAATTAATGTGTTAAAACAATTATTAACTTTTAAGTGTTTCACTTCCAAAATGGTATTAAAATTCACTAATTATAAATGAAGTTCCACTACTATATGCTGTACTAAATTTTCTCATCTTTTAAATGAAAGCATCAGAATCGTCTTCCGTAGCGTACTTTTTAATGTAGAGCCAGTTTGAAGCAACACAGTTCGAAACAAAAAAAAGGTTCTGTAACTCTATCATTGTAGAAATTCGAACATATGCGTAGGAGGATTTTTTTCATCAAATATGATCGTCTATCACCTCCTGAGAGAATCTGGATAACATATTTTTTTTCATGTGAGAAAGGTGTTTTCTGACTTTAAGGGGATTGATTTTTTAAATCAAATTCCTCTTTTATTTTCCAAAAACGAAAAATACATGCAAAAAAAACAGATAAAGACAAAAAAATGTTTTGACTCGATTATCCGGAGTGAAAAAAAATCAATACTCCAGATAATCGAGTCCGACCTGTATACCTTTCCCGAAGATTTATTGGTCCTTATTGGCGAAAAACTCTAATAATCGATTTTCACAATCTTCTATTGTTCCCAATTTCTCATCACTTATCACCTCGCAAGTGACAGTTTTACCCACTCCAGGTTACCATTTTAACCCAACACTAAAAATGTTAGAACAAACCTATGGCACCAGTTCTATGAAGCTCATGTTCGAGATCGGTCACTCAAAAGCCCTCGTATTATGGGTCTTTTCTCTTCGCATTACCAAACCCTGTCACGCAGCCAAAGTTACTATCGTCGGAACGTTCAGCAATTCCAATGACTGCCAGTCCTACATACCGACCCTGTGCGTTGCTGCTGCCGTGAATACATAGTACCGACTGACAACTCTTACACTGCACAATAGCGCATCTCTGCGAACGGAACGCGTTCCCCGGTTCAGAAGAAGGGATAGCTAGGTTTACCCCGCAACAATTCCGAGGATTATTAATAAACATGAAACATTGTCCCGCTCGGACGAGCTTCGCCAAAAGTCCAAGTATGGCTTCCCGGTGAAGAAAATTGTCACCTAGATTCGCACTGCTGCTGCTGCTGCTGCTATTGGTGGTGCAGTTTGCGTGCAAAAATTCCTCGACTTGGCTGCAGTGCATTTGCTTTTATTGAACCTACGCGAGAGGGGGATGGAAGCACAGGCAAAAGGTACGAGATAGGACAGTACTCTCTCATTCATATGCTGGCCACTTATTCATTCATTGCCGTTTGTCGCTGTGAACCGATGTCGACTGGCGATATGATGGCGCAGTTCGGAGTGGTTGGACAGTTGGCCCGGTGTTTTTGCCTTTTTTTCCACTCTTTCTGACACCAGTTGTGTTCGGTGCGCGTTCCGTGTTTCAGGACTACATTGGAAGGACACAGCGGCGCACTGCTGCTGCTCCTGCTATTGCTTCGATAATTACCCCAAACATCGGTCGTCGGTTGTGGAAAAGTGTCTTATTGTTATGCAGCAGAGATTCCACACCGGAGAGGACACTGGCCGACGATGCTACCGCCTTTGCGGTCCCTGACGACTACGTTTGTTGGCTTTGGGAAGCAGTTGCTATCGCAAATCGCTTTGATGAAGTCTCGTAGAATCCAAAAATTCTTGGGTTACGGGGGGGAAATAACAAGATGAAACATGTACGGAAAACTTATTGCTAACTTCGTTCCGTAGAGGAACTGTAATTAAGACGCCGGTACTGATTATGATGAATTCAGAAAGTTGGCTCCGTTGATGTTGATGGAGAGTAACGGGGGTAAGAGAACGGACAGCTTTCCGTCGCTTCCATCATCCATAGCCAATGTAGTGAAATCATATTTTCCCAGACTGAAAGCTCTCGAATAGTATCAGAACTTTACCCATAGCCCCTGTTGTTGGAACTGTGTGAAAAACTGGTTGTGATTTGTTTCTCAATGTATCTTAATTAGGGATACCATCTGGTCAGAGTACAAAATCAGGACACCTGTCACAGCAACGGTTCTGACCGAAGGATCGTGATTCTTTGTCATTTACACCCAGGTTTTTCACGCGGTTTTTACGAGGTTTTTTTTCGCGGATTTTCCAATTAATGCGGTTTTTTTACGCGGGTACCAGTGCAATAACACATCTACTCCTCAGAGCATATTACTGTAATTAGAGCTTGTAACGGAGTTTAGCGCTCATGCCGGAAATTAGTGCCGCACCTTATCATGATTCTTACGTGGATTTTAGGTATTGGGTAGCAGGGAGGTTACCGAGCGGTACAACGGGACGAGGTTTTTACGGGCAGCGATTCGTGAATGTCTTTCCCTGTCTACTTAGCTCTGGACGGTCCAACAGTGATATTGCACGTGCATCGGCAGTAAAGTGTACAAATCCCAAGGGAATCTTCTAGCAACAGCAGATGACCTCATTCGGGAGGAAAACCGAACTATTGCTACCAGTAACCAACCAAATTGCAGGAAAAAAACTACGGATTTTCGGAAGCGAGCAATACTCAACTTTTTACTTCCGTTTTACGTAAGAATAGTCCCATTTGATATCTATCATTGGGCGACATGGTTTTTTTACGCGGATTTTCCAATTAACGCGGTTTTTTTACGCGGATTTTCGAATTAACACGGTTTTTTTATGCGGATTTTCCAATAAACGAGGTGTTTTTTTACGAGGTACGTATCCCCCGCGTAAAAAAACCTGGGTGTAAATAAATAAAAACAAGTGAAATTTTTTTATTTAACATATTTCTTGGGGGAACCATGCGGTGAAAATACTCCGGAAATGATGGCTTCTGTTTTTTACAAGCACAGGAGATTTTTTGGCGGTTTGAGAGTCATCAAATATCAAGTGCAATAATACAGAAGTACAAGCCACAGGTATTAAACGCAAGAGCTCCTTTTGCAACCCAAATTTTGAGAGCAGCTAGATTTCTGCACCACAGAGTTCAGCATAGATTTGGAAGTGGATGCCAATCGAATATTCTAGCAATGTTTCGATGTTTGGATATGCTTTTCCTAATCAGATCTATCTGTAATATTCCATTATTGATTTCAAACATCTGCTTCAACAAAATGGCTAAATCTAAATACCGATTCGAGTCACCGGCACTTATGAATCAAATATGCACCGTTGGCCTCATAATCCTAATGTATTTTTGGGAAAAAGGGATGCTTCTGACGCAGTTTATCGGTAAAATGACCCTTTCGTTGAGACATTTGAAAAAAAACAACTTGGAATATCGAGAAAAAACATCACCGTGTCCAGTGAAAGAAAATCTCTAAATGAAAATAGTTGAAAGATCTCGTGGGAGATCAAACTGCTACTCTTTATATGCTCACAAAACTTTGGTCTTCAATAAAAAAGATTTTACTCAAAAACATAATACACTGAAAATAATTCTGATTCTGCAACAAAATTGAATTTCTCATGAAAATTAGGACAAAGGCTAGATTGTGGAAAATAAATCAGGATGCTCCAGATTGATCCCAAAATCAGGACATGTCCTGCTAAATCAGGACAGATGGTCACCCTAATGTTAATAACTTATATTGAAGATTATTCATTTGCGACCAAAACTGATTTCGACATTGAAAAGACAAAACTGAGAAAAAAATAATTGATGGAATCCCATATCCTATATTTCCAAATAAGGCATTCGAATTTTTCAAAACATATAAATAAAATTGTCTTTTTCATGATTTACAGTAGTTTTATCGTATATTTTTACGGAATGACATATTTTAAAGTATTATGAAATACACCTTCTATTTGTGTCAATGCACCCCTCATTCGAGCTAACTTTTAATCGATCATCAGATGATTATTTGGCGCGTATTCAGACCTTTTCTGGATTGTAACACTTTCAAATATTGTAAACATCATGCTTGCACACCATTTGTATCAGATTTACATAGCTAAACCATTAAATTGACGCATTTTGATGAACTCAATTCTGATCATGAGTTGTCCAATTCAATAATGTTATTTTACAGGTGTATGACACGATTATAGCTATCTCACTCTACCTACCGTCACCGCCTATCTCACTATCCCTCTGCTGCAAAAGTTCATCATCGACATCACGATATGTCAGATGGTGGTAAATTGGTAATTCGCGATGACGTCGACGTCTGGTGGCGACTTCAAGTTAGAGCCATGATTTGGGTCCCAAAATCGTTAGTGTAATCTCTACCAAGGCGCTTATATCGATGTATAACAGGTGAAGCAACATCATCACTTCAATAAGATGAGGATTAAGGTTTGTGGAGCGGGGGTTGTTTGTTTTGTTATTGCTAGGATACGCCGTTTTTGCATTTTCACATGCGAGAGTAGTGGAATTGAGAATGAAATTCTACAAAACCATCCTTTCTTTTTCACATAAATTCGCGAATGCCGAACATAATCGTTCGAATAAGGCATCGTTCGAATAAGCATTGTAGCAGTTTGTAGGGAGCCGCTGGCAGCGTTCTGATGCTATTTGTAAACAATACCGACAGCAATTCCAATATGGCTGAAAATGCATTTCATATGATTGTTTCACCTGGTATATATAGAGGCGCCTTGATCACTACCAGATTAGAAGACACGGAGCCGGTTTTCAAATTTTAAAATTTGAATGAAAATTTCCACATTATGTTATTTAATTATTAGAAACACGTATTTCTGACTTTCATTCAACCATATGGTCATACAATTCCAACATTGTTGCTGATTTTTTTCTTTATAATATAAAATTGTCTTCATAAACAATTTTCGTATGAGACTTTTTCCCCACCTGCTGTTGGCACCAAAACATGGCGGGTGCCATACGGCTGTTATTTTGTCTACATGATTTCTATGGCAACCGCTTGGCGCGCTGCAGTTTGTTTATTGTGTCCTTCGCGCATAGAAGAAATAAAGTTTCCCTGTGTTGAGTGTGTTGAGGGTAACACTTTTAAAATGCCCAAGAAAAGGCAATATTCTGAAAATAAGCCTAAATTATGAATGGATCAATATGATGACAGTAAACTCAAGCAATGATAAATGCAACATCTACTTGTGAATTCGAATGTTTTCATTCAAAAATGGTGATTTCTAAAACCGGACAAACCATGATCATTTTCTGGGCAAACCATGATCAGAGGTGGTTAAAACATGATCATAATTCCTCTTTAAGGAAAAATGTTAAAAAACATAAACATCTGAATAATTTTAACGCCAACACCAACTAGAGACTTGAGGCTTTTCAAAAAACCTAAACTCGTATTGATTATATGTGATTTTAATGAAGAAAAATCGATTTGCATTTGAATTGCGTAAAAACACCCCAAATCGGACAAACCAAGATCATTTACCATACCAATTAAAAAAAATTAAAAATCATCAGCGGGAAAATTTACTATTACAAATTCCCGATATACAGCCATTCCATGCTAAACCGATATAGTGGTTCTCAGATTTTCGTCAAAAGTGGTAGTTTTGTTCTTTATCGCAAATCATGAGACCCGTAATTTTTAATTTTTTTGTTAGGATGCCCATTTCCATTTTAGGGTGGTCCAAAAAACCATTTTTTCGCATTTTTGCCAAAAACTGATTTTTTTTCGAAAATTCATAACTTTTGAACTACTAGACCGATTCAGATGATCGACATATCAAATTAAAGCCAATCATCTTATCATCTTTTTTGAAAAAATACTATACTTGCGGAAAATTTGAATTCTGATCTCGTTATTATTGATTGTATTCGTTTTTTATTGTTTTCATAGTCTCGGGACAGTTTTTTATATTTTTTCTGGAAAGCTGAGGATTTTTTCACACAACATATCTCGAAACCAGGGAGGCGTTTTTTTTCGTTTATTAGTTATGATTTTTCAAAGTTAGCCGATGGTCCAAAAAATCATTTTTTCCCATTTTTTCCACTACAAAAAAATCATAACTTTTGATCTACTGAACCGATTCAGATGATCGGCATATCACATTAAAGCCAATGAGTTAGTCTTATTTGAAAAAATATTACACTCTGAATAAAAATGGATTTTGTTTTCGTAATTATTGATTATATTTGTTTTTTATAGCTTACATCGTTTCGGGACCAAGGGTGCCACATTTTTTATATTTTTTTCTGAAAGCTGAGGTTTTTCAAAGTTAACATGTTCTTAGTTTTCGCTCAACATTTCTATGCGACTAGACTGGATGTATGTGATTATAATCCAATTAATTGGCAAATGTATTTTTTTTTTCAAAGCTAGCTAGCTAGTAGGCTTCAATTTGATATGTTTGTTGTTCACATCTGGCAATAATAATCATAAGCAACAGAATTTGTTATGCTCATCTGGCATCAATAAAAATTGAATGGACAACAAGGAAAAGGAAAAGGTTTTGGTGCTGACTGGGTTGCTTCTTTGTAGGTCGAGAATTTGGGTGACAAACATGAGTGTTTAATTTATGGTACAAGTAAACTCAAGCACATGGTTAACGGCAATAATAGATATGGATACATGAGAGTGAAATATGATAGTGTATCATATTACTACACTGTATCGGTCTGGCATGGAATGGCTGTATATATATTTGACAGAATGTACATATCACCAGTTGTAAATCGACTGATTAAGCTTCTCCAGAATGAATCCCGAATTATCTTCATTAAACTGCAAGGCTTTCAAATCTTGCGAGGCTTTTCAAAACAACGCTGGATGATTCTATGTAATCAAAACATCTGGTAAACATTATGTTATTTGTAAAAACAAACGACAAATTATTTTGCAGCCCGGCTAGGAGGTGCTATCAGCTAAACTATCCGGATATTGCATCTTCAACTTATCACAAGTTCAGGTCCCTGCAGAATTCTCTGAAGATCAAAAGTTTCGACTCTATGGCCAACAAAGAGAAAACCTTGAACAGTTCTCAACATGAAAGCAAATCGTCACGAACTCTCCGGACAACCCAATTCCTGATTTTTATTTTGAATCTTTCTGA
Source organism: Toxorhynchites rutilus septentrionalis (assembly GCF_029784135.1). NCBI lineage: Eukaryota > Metazoa > Arthropoda > Insecta > Diptera > Culicidae > Toxorhynchites > Toxorhynchites rutilus. The sequence continues at coordinate 318,481,926 of NC_073746.1, read as the reverse complement.
TTTTTGAAAATTATAGTTGACAACCCTAGTCATAAGTCATAAGAGATCAGAATTGGCACTTGCATCCACGGTTGCCAAAACTACAGATTTCACTGTATTACTACAGACAGGCAGACTTTTTATAATCATGAATCTGTTTTACCTAGTTTTGAAAGTTCTGAGATGTTCATGGATTTTTTTATTTTCAAATTTCGTGTGTATCTGTTATACATCACAATAAATATAATTTTATATTACAGTGTAAATGAAGAGATTTTTTTTTTTGGATCATAAACACAGTTTTCATTCTGGCAACCCTGCTAGCATCCCGCATGGTTTGGTTTTTATTGCAAAGTGCACTGCATGTGCAATCTAAAATCAGCGTAATTCAATGATTCTATTTTTATTTTGCCCAGAATTAAATGAAGTCTGTAATTGTTTGCAACAGAAATATGAAATCTGCCAAGTGTATCTTCTAATCAAATGGTCGGTGTTAAGTCAGAGCGGACCAAGTCGCAAAATTAAAAATTACGAGTTATTGATTTGTACGCTACATTCCACATTAATCAGTTTTGAAAAATCACGCGTACAGCAGGAATACCTTACCTAACATGTTTTGAACGCTCAATGAAAACCCCTTATAGCACCAAACTTCAAACTCGTTTTCTCGAAATCATAAAAATGTCACATGGTCCGGTCTGACTTAACACCGATCAAATGCGCATCCAAATTTCGTTGTGCACGGGGGATACATTCCATGCAAAATCCGTGCTATTTCAAATAAAATATGCTCATCTCAAACAATCTGTGAGCTCAAGTGAGCTGAGTGACATACAAGTATATTTTTTATTTAATCTACATCTCCAATTGTCAAAAACAGTAACCGTTCGCTAACTGATACTGGTTTAACTGGGCGAACGTTAACTAGTCTATGGACCAGTTAAAAAGTAGAATTTCTTAAACAATCGACGCCATATTCAAATGGAAGATTTGCTGTGGGGGGCATACGAATGTCATTTGAAATGTTATGAAATTTGACATTATTTTCGCATGACAAAAACATTGACCAAATTACAGAAAAATAATTTCCTCAAATTATATTTCATACCTGTTGTCGCACTCAATGCGAAAATTCCATTGGAATCCTTTTGTTTATCCAATTTCATGATCAACGCGAATCAAACAATTCATTGAAGTTCCCCTCGATTTTATTTGACGTTTTACATGCCGAACCAGTTAAAACGCGAATGTCGATAACTGGTCTTCCCTTTTTCGCCCAATTAGCGAATGTTTACTGTACCGTGTTATTCCAAGAAGGTCCACGAAAAAATCGATTTTTTCGGCAAATCAAGCAATAATTAATTTTACATTCTTAACAAGTTAATCTGAGAAACCATGCAAAAAGTGAATTGAATATATCTCCAGACAAGCATGTAACAATGAAATATTGCGTAACTTTTCAGTTAGTTTTTGCTGCTTCAATGAAATCACATTATTGCATTCTCTTCCGGTCAGAGCTCAGCGGTGAATGCATTTCCTGGTGTGTTCGATGATCTGACTTTAGAACTATTTTCCAAAACAACGCTGAAGCTGTTTTCGAGGGCATGATTATCAAAACAGAAAGTCAATGAAAAAAAATCAATCAAATCAGATAGATCCTACGTCAAAAATGCAATCATTTCTTGGCTACAACCTTGAAAATATTTCCATAAACGAACAATTCTGGAAATCGCTATTGTGTTATGAGACATTACACGAGAATTGTTCGAAGTTTTGCAGACATGCATGTAAGTCTGACAACCCTGGATAAAGGTAAATGCGTCGAAATACCGCTACAATCCCCAGATTTCTAGAAATATTCTGCCCTAACCAAGTGTCGTTCAAGATATCGAACGATTTTTACTTTTTTCAAACTGTTCATAGAACAGATAAACAATCTCAGGAAAAAAAAACGATTTTTTTCACTATTTTATATTTGTAGATAAGGATGAAAAATTATAATAGGAAATTTATTTGTAATTTCCATATTATCCCGAATATCCTTATTTCCTTTCCTGTTTGGGTAAAACCTCTCCACCGAGAAGAATGTAATCTGATTGCTTATTGCCTACTCCACACAACCCGCACTCAACACAAAACAAAACACAGTCAAACCTTTCATCTGAACCCGCCGTCATTCAAACACTTTTCTGCAGCTGCAAGTGCGACAGGGCAAACGCAATCAGCTATGTATGAAGCGATCACTATTACCAATGCGCTGCCTTGCGTATTATATTTGAGGTTCAAAGTTTTCTGCTCGACGAAACGATAGAAAACACACACACCATTGTTGATGGAACCGGTAGCTCACTTGGTCACGAGTCGCCTCTGACAAAAGCTGGGTCTATTCACCTAGAGTCGTAATTGAAATTTTCTAATACGTACAAAGACGTAGTAAGAAACACAAGAGTCTGGGTTTGTAGAGGCTGGGTTTTGGTTGGGGTGACATATTTCTCCAGGGTCAAAGCCACAAAAGGAACAATGTGATAGAATATATTAGTCTTAGAAAACATAACATTGTAAATCGTTATCCAGTAGTGATGGCTCATTTTACCCCAAAAGAAAGTAATTTCGAATGCGAATTAATCGCTAAAATCAAGCAAAATAGCTGTTTACCTCTCCTGGAATATGTGAACAGTCGTCCAAACTGATGATTTGTCGAAGATATCAGTTCGAATAATTCAAATTTCACTGAAAATCTGTTGCGCAAATGGCTAGCGAGAGAGCAATTTCTGTTTTTGTTTATTATTTTCAACATTTGACAGATTCATGCATAACAGGGTGTCTCGAAAAGCTTCATTTATTTTAAGAATAGGGAGGACAAGAAGTTTTGTCATTGGTTTTTAGTTAAATTATTGAAATTTAAGTACTGATTCATTTTACAACCTCTCACTCCACCCCCCTCTCTAAGGGGGGGCTGCCATACAAATGAAACGCAAATTTCTGCATTAGTCGAGAATTAATAAAGCAAATAAAACCAAATTAGGCATATAGAGGTTTAAGGGTGCAATAAATGTTTCTATGGTAGTTAGACACTCCTATCCCCCCTCTAAGGGGGGGCTGCCATACAAATGAAACACAAATTTCTATATTACTCGAGAATTATTCAAGCAAACGAAACCAAATTAAACATGTGAAGGTTTTAGGGTGCAATAAATGTTTTTACGGTGGTTACATACTCATCCCCCTCTCTTAGGGGAGGCTGCCATACTAATGAAACACAAATTTCTGCATTACTCGAGAATTAATAAAGCAAATAAAACCAAATTAGGCGTATAGAGGTTTAAGGGTGCAATAAATATTTCTATGGTGGTTAGACATTTCACCCCCTCCCTAAGAGGGGGGGAGGGGGGCTACCATACAAATGAAAGTCTAATTTCAGCATGACTCGAAACTAATCAAGAAAATACCCAATTTGGCCCAAATCTGGCATGTGAAGATTTTAGGGGGCACGAAACGTTTCTATGGTGAATGGACACTCCTCCACCCTCTCTAAGAGGGGGAAGAGGGAAGGGGTCTGTCTTTATTATATCATATTTTCTGTATTTATTCCATGTAACGAAGAAACATGTTTTTTGCAAGTGGTTGAAAAATCTTGAACGAGAATTGTGTCTGGAAATAATCTGATATTATAATGATGAGTTTTGGTAGAAGTACTAGGATTTTTTTAGTAAAAGGTAAATTCAACGGGGTCGATTAGAAGATCAATCAATGAACAGTTCTGCGATTGGACTCATGAACTTGCGGTTAGGAAGAAAACGTGAATGTTTGAAGCTATTGATAACAAAAACAAATTTTGGGCGGGACGAAGTTTGCCGGGTCAGCTAGTCTTTCATAAAAATTCATTTGCGAATTCACAGCTTGACAAATATATTTTGTCACAACCAAACTCTCAATACTTTTAAGGAATAAGTAAGTAGGGAAATTCAGTTCTCAGTATTTTATTGCGGTAGTTCATTCTTCATAGCTGGTATTTAGGATTTACAGCACTCCTTACTGACCGTACCAGTCTCAGTTGTCTGACAAAGTTATCACACGCTGCACACTTGATCTATCGGCATATCAAATGCAAATGCTTACCGGTATTTGAAAGTCATGACATTTTCTGTTATTTTTACGCTCATTTAATGTAATAAATGACAAAACATCAATTTTGGGTGTACTTTTTCAGCTGAAAATGAAATCGCCTACATCTCAGCTGTTTTGGTGCATGAGATGTGGGCACAAAAAACATGGATGCCTCTGGCTGATTACCACACGTCACAAAGCTGTCTGGGATATTTTCACAGATTCACAGTCAACTGGCAATCAGGCAACCGGAGAATTGTTGGAAAAATCAGTTTGTGTGGCAAAACATCGCGAGATAAATTCCACTTCGAACAATGGCATGAGAACAAAGTGTAGAAATTAATCCGCAATGAAATATTCACAGCTATACGCGAATTACACATTGCACCACACACTGCTTCAAAAGTGTGAAACTAATAATTAACTTCCACTTTTTGTAAAGTATCAACGCTGTCACGATAAATACAAACACGCACATGATTCAGCACGTTATCAGCGAACCAGGAATTTACGAACGAACGACCGAATGAACGCGAGAATCCCGCCCGAAAAACCCGTCGCATAATGACATCACGAGACTGCGATGCGCGATCGTAAATCATGGCATACTTTTGCGTTGTTCTGCAGAGCGCTCGCGTCCGTACGAGGGGCTCACATTCGTTCGTGTGTATGTATGTCACCACGGTGGCACGGTTTGACAGCACGCGTGACTAATTTTCGATGCAGCGCATTCACAAACTAACTTACGTTTGACGGCTGATGGCAGTGAGAGAAGTCTGGATTGGCATTTGTGGATATGCTTCGGTCGGTTGGAAAGCTGTCATCAACAACTTTGCGCATGACAATGATTAGTGCGGGAAATGTGATGTCTTCTTCTTCTTCAATGGCACTAACGTTCCTAGAGGAACTTCGCCGTCTCAACGTAGTAATACTTGCGTCATTTTTATTAGTACTTAGTTGAGATTTCTATGCCAAATAACACGCCTTGAATGCATTCTGAGTGGCAAGCTCTAGAATACGCGTGATCACAGTGCAAGTCGGAGGAAATTTCTTTGGCGAAAAATGATGATGTATCATCAACAAAATTCTGTAATTTTTGCATGCACACTATCGAATCTGACACATGTTGACGGCGCTTCTAGCTGTTTTCAAAAAAAGGTAAATAAAAATGCAGGCCGTTGAACTGACGAGTGCGAAAACAACACGAAATCCGTTTGGCTCTCGAAAGTAAAGTGTGCGATTTTTCATCGCCTTCAGTACGACACACTAAAAGCTTTACGGCTATGTGCACTTGTCCGACAGTAAGATGGCTGAGGGCACGTATAAATAAATAATAACAATTTCAAATTATGATATCTCGGGTGACACACTCGGAACGATGCGACACTATACTTGGGATGCTGTTGCCACTGCAGTCGGAGAATGCGGTCAAAGCGACAAGGGAACGAAGAATAATGGCTGTATCCGAGAAAGTTTTCCATTTTAGTTCGGCGCCTCCCGCTTCCCGTCTCTCGACACCGCTTCTCCCACAAGCAGGGAAAATGGTCGCAATTCGTGCTCATTTTTCAGACGTCCCCTGAAAGAAGCTTATGCTCGGTAGCCATTCTTCACCGCCCAACCTAAGGTTTGATGATTTATGAGTTTCCTCCATTTTTGTAGAGGATAAAATATTATCAAATTTGTGGAAGATATATTATCAATCACCTCCCTTATTGCAATGGAATAAATTTGTGGAAAATTGGCAGCCCTGCCGTTTTTGGGCTAATCATGTTATCAACAAAAAAATAACCATGAAACTATACTGATGTTTCCTTTCCGGCCGTAATTATCTGTCTCATCGAAAGCAATCTCCCTCTGTAGGGGTGAAAAATGAAGCCAGAGCAATTTGCGCAGTCCGAGCAGCCTTCCCACTGCTCCTGTTTCTGGTGGCATTGGGCATTTTAAATCCACCCTGTTGTCGAACGGCGGAACCACACGCAACGTTCAATTGTTCGTAGCGAAACTGTGGCACTCATTCGCGGATTTGCTTGCGGCCTTCGCGCGCCATTTCTGCGGGGCTTCTCGCTGTCGACGCCGTGCTATTTATTGGTTACAAATCAGAGCGACACATTAAAGTATTACTTGGTCGAAGCCCTACGACTACGAAGCGAGCGGAAGTTGTGTTTGGAAACGCTTTTTTCTGGGAAAGATCCCCGATGGGCAGAAATCACTATTGACGGTCGACCTACTATTTGAAAATAATGTTTGTTGATGTAAAATATATAAACAGCATGAATAACGGTATACACAGTAAATTTTTTACTATATGTCAACTTTGGCGTCCAACTTACATGGTATGAGTGCTTTCTTCATTCTTATTTTTTTTCCGGACAAGACGAATCCGTAGTCCAACGTCAAGAAAGCGATTGTGTCTCGTACACCACCTCCTGCATTTTTTTTGACATAAGACTACGTCTTTCATTTCTGTACTGTGGTGTAGATTCAAAGTTTCGAAAACAAGAGCGTTACGTTGGAGGTGCATAGTTTTGAGCGTTAACACCTCTTTGCCGGCTGAACGAGATGATATGCTTTTTTTCACGAAGCATTCCAAGAATCACCTAAACATTTCGACTAGGCGCTCTGTTCCTCCATTTTTTTCAGAGTTTATATTGATTTTTGTAATTTAAATAGTTTGCTTTCAAAATAGTTTTGGAGCTATTAAAACAAGTTTTTTTATGAACCAGTAACAATAATATATCTCTTTCGAATGAAGTGATGGGAAGTTCTTATACGAACGTTCTAGGAATCATATCATAGCTGTTGGATAAGGTTAATTGGAATCAGAATTGAGTTACAGCAAAAATCACTTAAAAATTTCGACTTCGCGCTCTGTTCCCCTTATTTTTTTTTTGTCAAGTGTATACTGGTGCCTGCTTGAAAATCCACTCAGTCATGATTGTTGAAAATTAAACACTGAATGGAGCCACTAGTGAAAAACTACGTATCGATAATAATTCAAGACGGATTACGAGCGAATTGTGCCAATGGCGGTGGGCCCGATGGCGAACCAAACGTAATGTTTGATCATTTGAATCGTGGAAACTGAATTCTGAATCTGGAATCGGAATCTAAAATCTCAATATGAATCTGATTCTGAAATCTAGGATCATGAATCACGAATCTGGAATCTTGGGACTGGGAATTCTAAATTTGAGTGTGGAGAGTTTGAATTGGAATCAGAATATGTAATCTGAATCTAGAATACGAGTCTGAATTTGGAATCTGGAATCTGAAATTTGAAATCTGAATCTGAATCTGGAATTGGTCATGATTGTGCGATGGGCCAATGGTGATCGCTATCGTTTCTAGTGGTAAACGGACATGCAAAAATTTTCACCCCAGAATGCATTCACAGAATATGTAAAAAGGAAGAATAGAACAGTACTTGCACTTTTCAGAAATCTTCGAAAAAATATTCTTTGATTTTGATGCAACTTCAAGCAAATGATTACTATGTCAACATTAGTCCTACGTAAATCTTGGGACCATATCACAGATATAATCTACTCCTAGTTTATTATTTGGTCAAATTTTAATTTCGTTACCAATAGTAACAGTCGCCAATAATGGGCTACAATCTAAAATCAAACATGGTAATATGTAATCTGGAATACGAACCTTAATTTTGGAATCCATGTTCCATGATTTTAAATATTCGTCTGGGATATAATGTCTCAAATCGTAGAAACTGAAATCTGAATCTGCTTTCTGAATCTGGAATCGGAATCTGAAATCCCCATCTGAATCAGAATCTGGAATTCAGAACCGGGAATCACGAATTTGGAATCTGGGATGTGACCTCTGGAATTTGGAGACATGAATCTTGGAATCTGAAAATGGATTCTAAATTTGAGTGCAGAGTTTGAATTGGAATATGAATCTGGAATCTGCGCTCGAAATCTGTATCTGAATTTGAAATGTGAATCAGGAACCATGGAACCAATGGATCTGAAATCTGTATTCGAAATTTGAAATTTAGAATTTGAAGCTGAATTTGGAATTCAAATCTGGAATCAGAATTCATAATCTGGATTCCAAACTCAGAATCACAATTCGGAATCAGAAACTGGAATCTGGAGGCTGCAATGGAATCTGCATCTGGAATCGAGTATCTGGAACTTGGAATGTGACCTCTGGAATTTCGAGACTTAACTTGGAATCTGGATCTGGATTCTGAATTTGAGTTAAGAGTCTGAATTGAAATCTGAATTTGGAATCTGTATCCGAAATCTGAATCTGAAATTAGAATCAGAATCTGGAATGTGGATCAGGAATCTGAAATATCAGTACTCAGAATTACAATTCGGAATCTGAATATGGAATCGAGTGTCACGAATCTGGAATCTAGGATGTGACCTCTGGAATTTGGGGACGGAGAAATACGTACTCAGAATCACAATTCTGAATCTGAACCATGGATCTGAATATGAAATTTGTGTTTGAAATATGAATCTGGAATCTGAGTCTGGAATTTGGAACTGGAATCCGAACTCAGAATCACAAATGGATTATTTGACTGTAGAGTCTGAATCCAAAATCTTAATCTCGAATATGGAGGTGCAATCTGAAAACTGAATTTGAAATCCGAACTTAGAATCACAATTCCAAATCTGAATAATAAATTTGAAATTTTAAACTGGAATCTGAATCTCGAATATGAATCAGGAATATAGAGCCTAAAGACTTAATTTGGAATCTGAATCTGGATTCCGAATATAAATGAAACCGGAATCAGAATTTGGAATATGCTTCCGAAATCTGAATATGAAATCCGAATCTGAATCTGAATTTGAGATGTGAAACTAGAATGTAAATCTGAGATTTGAATTCGAATTCTGAATCTTACTCCGGGATCGGAATCGGGAATCTCAATGAGGAATTTGAATCTGAAATTTGATTCTCGAATCTGAATCTAGAATAAAGATCCTAGAGACTTAATTTGGAATCTGAATTTGAATTCAGAATCTAAATGTAGACTCTAAATCCAGAATCAGAATCTGGAATCTGAATCCGAAATCTGAATTCGAAATACGAATCTGAATTCGGGAAATTAATCTAGAATGTAAATCTGAAATTTGAATCTGAATTCTGAATCTTAATCCGGAATCGAATGCGGGAATCTCAATGAGAAATTGGATTCTTGAATCTGAATTTGGAGTCTGAATCTGGAATAAAGATCCTAGAGTCTTAATTTGGAATCTGAATCTGGATTCAGAATGTAAATGTAGACTGTAAATCCGGAATCTGAATCTGGAATCTGAATCCGTAATCTGAATATGGGATATAAATTAGAGATGAAATGGATATCCGGTAACTATCCGGTATCCGGCCTTTTCGGCCAATATTTGTATCCGGCCGGATACCGGATAATAAAAAAAATCAATAATTTCTAAAGATAAATCATATTTTTTCAAAATTAATTTAATATTAACTCATAACATTAATTCATTAACACTATTGTTTTTAGTATCAATTTTTTAACCGACCGATTACGCTTTGCTTCGTGCGCCAGGCCAGCTTCAGAGAACAATCTTTCTATGTAAACACTACTGTAAGGAGTTGAAAGATAAACTCTAGCAAACCTTGCCAATTGGAGTACTGCTTAAAGTTTAATGACTATCTAAGGAACGTGATTGCAATCCATTCGAAATGTTTTCGCAAAACAGTCGATGACTATCATTTTCATTTTTCACTTCGTTGAAACTGTTCCAAAAGGTGTCTAGTGCTCCGCGTATCAGGTTTAAAATGATTCTCGAAAATTTAATCATAGAAAATCCTTGACAGAAAAAAGTGTTCAATATTCCTTGCAGAGCACTTGTTCATTCTATACGGAAAATTTAATCATAGTTCATGATTCCTATGTAAAGATATGTTAATTACTGCCTAAAAAGTAATCTTTTATTAGCTTCATGCGCGCATGCAGTATCTCCCAGTTTCGTATTCGCAAATAAAGAGCCGAATATCCGGCTATCCGGCCAAACTACTATCCGTTTCATCACTAATATAAATCTAGAATGTAAATCTGGAATTTGACTCTCAACTCTGAATCTTAATCCAGAATCACATTAGAGAATCTGAATCAAGAATTTGAATCTCAAATCTGAATCTCGAATATGAATTTGGAATCTAGAACCTACAGACTTCATTTGAAGTCTAAATCTGGATTCAGAATCTAAATGTAGACTCTGAATCCGAAATCTGAATTTGAAATACGAATCTTAATCTGGGATATGAGTCTAGATTGTAAATTTGGAATTTTAATCTGAATTCTGCATCTTAATCCGGAATCGGTTTCGGGAATCTGAATCAGGAGTTTGAATCTAAAATCCGTTTTTCGAGTATGAATTTGGAATCTAGAACCTAGAGACTTAATTTGGAATCTGAATCTGAAATTGGGATATGAATCTAGAATGTAAAACTGGAGTTTGCGTTTGAATTCTGAATCTTAATCCGGAATCAGATTCGGGGATCTGAATCTGGAATTTGATTCTCGAATATGAATCTGGAATAAAAAAAAACCTAGAGATTTAATCTGAATCTGGATTCAGAATGTAAATGTAGACTCTGAATCCGGAGTCAGATTCTGAATCTGAACCTAAAATCTGAATTTGAAATAAGAACCTGAATTTGAGATATAAATTTAGAAAGCAAATCTGGAATTTGAATCGAAATTTTGAATTTTAATACAGAATCGGATTCGGAAATCTGAATCAGGAATTTGTATCTGAAATCTGAATCTCGATAAAAAAAATTAAATTTGGAATCTAGAATCTATCTAAATCTAAATCTAAATTTAGATCTGGAATCTGGACGATGAGTCTGGAATCCAAATTCAGGATAACGGTTCTGAATCAGAATCATGAATCTGAATATGAAATCTGTATCTGGAATGCTAATGTAGAATCTTAATCTGGAATCTGAGTTTGGAATCTTGAATTTGCACCCAAACTAGCGTTGTCAGAAAGCATTTCATGTTCGACAGGAAACATGTTATTTCATGCTTTGAAGCGTTAAATAGGCAAATAATGTCATCTGTCCCCCAACGCTATAAATGTTTGTATGTGCGGAAGCAGACATCTCTTTTTTTCCGTTTTCGTCTTTTTTTGGGATTGCACCCAAAAAAAAAGTCAAAACAACAACAACGGGAATCGAACCAAGGCCGGCTGGAATGTAAGACTGTTTTACACGATCAGGCTATCCACATAGCTAATGATGCTGTTGAGGAGGTGCATGATAATATTACATCTCATTACAAATTGAAGTTGGAAAGTCAGAAAACATTTTACTCCTAGCAAACACTTTCCAGCATAAAGGTGATTTATATCCATCTCGGTCTGGGCCGTGGCCGTGGGCCGTGGTATATATATATATATATATATATATATATATATATATATATTATACAAATGCTTACCAGCATTTGTGAGGCATGGCATTTTCTGTCATGTTTACACTCATTTAAGGTGAAGATGCAAGGAAGTAATTATCGTAGTATATGTAAAACCACGTTTAAAAATGGGGTAATAGTGTTTGTGAGAGAAGAGCAAAGCACATGTAAATAGATCAATTCACTTATCAGACTGTGTAGCGCTTCATTGACACGACTCTTTGATTACATTTGGAAAAAAATAAATGATCGCATTGTTTTCACATATTCACGTTGAAGAGCCAAAACCCTTCTCTTCGTTGGCCGTGGCATTTTGATTGAATGTAATACTTTTCCGTTTACTGTTTTTGAAAGCAAAGGCAGCCGTGACAGTATTCCGAACTCTGCAATACAATTTGCTTAACCAATGTTAAAGTTGCTAAACACTAGAATAGACCCATTAAACGTAAAAATAATAATTGTATTGATATCAACACAATTTTATTCTATTGATTTTCATGACATGAAACGCTATGACTCAGCAATAACATTTTATTGCGTGGTTTTTATAGCTGTTTCGATGATTTTGTCTGATGTGTCGAAAAAATAACGATGCTTTCACCAATACAAACAAAACCATTGCCGAAGATTGAAAAATGAAAATTTAACTTTCAGAGCACTAGCTCGAGTTTTCCGACGTTTTTTACTATACGGTGCGACAGCAGATGAAAATTTAATATCTTGTGAGTAATCGATTAGAGTTATGATATGGTTGGTTGATATTACTTGATGGGAAGTGTGCGAAAACGATCGTTTTCTTCACACTGTTTCGCAAAATTATTGAATTTCGGGCGAGGGCTGAGGGAGCGAGATGAAAGAAATGAGTGCCATTGTGGCTAGCTTCCACCTTCACCTTAATGTAATAAATCGGGATGACAAAACATGAGCTAAAAATATTGGTAAATAAACATTGGAAATTGGCTAAAAAATTGGAATACAGTTTCAACTGAAAAGAACAGAAAAAAAGCTATGCGAGGAAGTCTAGCTTCCAAAAATTATGCAGACATGCATAAATAAAAGTTAGGGTTAGTTAGAACGACACAAAATGTAAAACAAAAGTGTAATGTTAAAATGTATAATCCCAAACAGGTTAAATAAAATTCAAAATGCTACTTACAGACACTGCCAGTGTATATCGTATATAGTTTTGCACGAAAAGTTCTTTTGAGTAGCATTTTTTCCCCCAATTTATCATAAATAGTTTGGACAATTTCGAACTTCGTGGATGCGTGAAATTATTCATGCTCAACTGACATCCTATCCTATATCAAAATCCTATCGTTCTTATCGAAGAGCACTGTAAGTGACGATATAAATATCGAAGCGACGAAAGATGACTGATGTGTGATTCTGAAGATTGAAGACTGAAGTGTGCGAAGCGATACGTTTGAAGCGTATGAACTGATAAAAACTTTGAGTTAAACTCAAAACTGAAGAGAGCTCGTAGTTTAGTAGCTGATAGCGCAAAGATACGCGAATACTTTCCCGATCACTCAGTAGCGTACCTGTCGGCCCTCAGGCAATTCAATGTGGGAATAACGTGGAATGGAATGGGAGACTACAGGAAATATAAAAGACGCCGTGGGCAGCGCAAATTGTTCCCACCTAGAAGCCTTTCCTCGACCTACTTTCCGAAAGCCACTATGGGGCAAAATTCCATAGCACAAACAGAAGCTGGGCAGGTTTTCATCTTCCACCGCTGTACAGCAGGTACCGAGAAACGCATCGATAGATAAAAGATGCAGCGAAGCTGCAAAATTGAATACCTCTCTCGATCAGCTAAGCCAAGCCACAACTTTAACTACATCAGCATGAGTTCCGATAACGGTAAAGTTTTCCCACCACCTCAGCCCACAAAGTTGTCGAGAGGCGATTGAAGTGGGGAATTATTGCTAATTTTCCAAACATCGATTCGAGCCACCGCCGAATGTGTAACTCCGAATCGTGTTTAATCATCCGTCTGCCGTCTTACTTTGCCGCCGCCGACCAAATAATGGGGCTCCTGGTGCTTATCGATCTCATTGCACCCTTTCTCACCCCAAACGAAACGGGGCGGGATGGAATGCGGTACATCGGCTCGGGTACCCGTGTCTCTGTGAGTGTGATTGTGTGTCTGTGTGCGGGTTTAGGGGTTCACATGATCGAACAGCTGTGGTTTCGGTGGTTTCTGCTGGGCTACGAAGCTCTGGCTTCCCTGAAATCAATCGGAGACACACGCCACACTCTCTGGCTGTCGGAGCTGTGTGGAACCGTTCGCATCATCATATTACTGGGGATGAATTAGCATTACGTACCCCCATCGACGTTTTCCGGACAACAAAGCTTCTTCTTCTTCTTCGGTAATGGTGGTGTGGGGGAGGGACTGGAAACGATGGGCGACAATTGAATATGTGGTGGGTGGAGGGTAAAATGGCTTTTTAATGGATTCAGTCTGTTATTCCAAGGATTATCTTTTGTAAGGATTCGGTACTGATTGATGCCCGGAATTGTCGCACCAATGGAAGAGCCAACGGAGCTATTTCTCATGCCCGATTACGGCTCGGTTAAAAATGAGATAAGGCAGGGAAGCAATCAAAATCTTTTGTTTCCGAAGTGGTAGGCGATTCGGTCTTGATGGGTGTAATAAATTTCAGAAATTCAACGAAAGCGTTATTTGATGCATAAAGTGTCTTTCTCTTCCCAGAAGCTAGAAATTTTTCACAATCTTCCTCCAACGCAAACGCCGCAAAGTTGGCGGATTGTGTGATTGGAGAAAATATTTACCTCTTCGTTTTTCGCACGTCAAACAAAGCGGATGAAATCTTCGCCTGTGCCAAGCGGCGTAACCACGATAACCAGAATTGCCGTCTCTCAAGGTGACGCTGTTCTATCGGAGGTGAAAAATGAGTTTTCCGACAACTAGATTACACCCGGTGGAAATGAAAAACTTCTTAACGTATACGCTGCGTCTCCATCGCCACCACTCCCGGAATAACACTGGCTCGTGGCACTTAGTGTTGTGCAAGAGCGCCTCCATTTCGGATTAAATTTTATTCAAAACCCGTTTTTTTTCTTTTGTTGGATTCTCGCCTGAGGCTATACTTTCACTCCTGGATAATGTTCTGCCACTTAACAACACAACCATTCCCGGACCCTGCCTTCTCCTCCCCGAAAGCATTTTGGCTGCTGCTTCGCCGTTCCTTTGCTCTCATGTCATTACTCACTTCGCTTCCCGTCTGAAAGCGAAAAGGGTTGCAACAGGAAGCACTGAAAAATTGTTTTACATTCCATTGCTCCCAAATTTCCTCCCCGATGAAGGAAGAAGAAAATCACGAAACAACGAACGAAGGCGCTTGGCCATGCGTTTAGCCTTGCCTTCTCCATCGTGTGTGTTTGCCACGAAAGGAAGCCCCCGACGAAACAAGGAAGTCTTCACTTCTGTTTCTTTCCTATCGGTGGCGGCCATGTTGCTCGAGCGCGGATAAAACAGCCGCGTTTGCATAGGTTTAGGGCGGGATTTTATTGGTGCGCCATATAGCGCAAATATTGGATATGGGAAAATGTTTGTGGAGCTTTTCCGATAGATGCCTTCGACTGGGAATTACAGCTCCGCCCATCGAAGCTTTAAGGGTGACAGTAGTAAATTTTCAAATTGATCCATCAATATCGCAAACAGTATAAAAGTAGCATGTTCGGAAAACCGTCTAGAACTCCAATAGTTGCATTTAAAAAAAACCTAAAGTTTAAAGCCTCTTCAACACTTTAAGGACAGGGACGAAATCTGTACGACATACGCCTATGACCGCACGTTTTGACTTGTGTGAAGTTGACTTCACACGTCTTGCTGGGTTTAATGTATAATGAATTATTTCAGTTGAAATAAATTGATTGTTTATCAAATAACAACTTTCAAAATCATGCTCATTAGATAGAGAATTGAATCATTCATCTTTCCACATAATTAATTTTTTTTCTTGATCGTGACAGAGAAAAGTTATAGACTGAAACGTGAGCATGGGTCAATATAGGAAAATATACAGAATTTTGAAAATCAAAAAAAAATTGTTCGAATAGAGTTATCGATGTTATTCGATAGAGTAATATTTTACCTATCTTCCAGCCACAATTTTATTAATCGAAAAAGGTTCTGAAAAAAGTTATTGGCCAGGTTGTATGGTAGAAAGTGATTATTTTAAAGAAAATTGAAAAAAGTTATTACACCCAAAGTTAATTTTTAGCACATTTTCTGGCATCCCGATTTATTACATTAAATAAGCTGAAAGATAACATAAAATGTTCTACTCCCCAATACATGTATATCATTTGTATAATATATATGCTAGAGCCAATATGAGGGAGCGAAACAGGAGACACTTTTAAATGAAAGCTTTTCGTATAGTTTGCCAAATACACGCCCCAGACAGAGAAAGATATATTCTCGTTCATGTTCTTCTTTATCGGCTTAGAAAACACCTTCCAACTTCATTTTATGATAAGGTGTAATATTATTACGCTCCTTTATAATAGCGCTGGCAGCTATATGGATAGCGTGGTCGTGTAAAGTAACTTCGCATTCCAGCCGGGCTTGGTTCGATCCCCATTGACGTCGTATGGACTTTTTTTTTGCACAATCCCAAATGAAAAGGAAAAAGAAAACAGAAAGAGACGTCTGCACGCATACATACCAACCATTTTTAAGCAACAAAATAGCTCATTATTTGCGCATTTGACTCTCATGACCAGGAAATGGCATCTTTTCTGCCAAAGATGGCATGTTTTCTGCCAACGCTAGTTTGGGTGTAGAAAGGACCGAAAACACATTCTTTAAAAGGACCCAAAACACATTTTCGAGATAATACTCATTCGATAGAGAATATTTTTATCTATCTTCAGCCAAATTTCCATTGGTCGAAAAAGAGTCTAAGAAAAGTTATAGGCAAAAACCTGTACAACCTGTATGGGTGAAATGAATTAATTTAAAGAAAATTGAAAAAAAAGTTATTTGAAAGGACCCAAAACACATTTTCGATATAGTACTCATTCGATAAAGAATATTTTTATTTATCTTTTACCAAATTTTCATTGGTCCGAGAAGGGTATGACAAAAGTTATTGGCCAAAACGTTCACGAGTTGTACGGGGAAAAGGGCCTGGCTGGTAAGGAAGTAAAAAGTAAAAAGGAAGTAAAAATTTCTATTGTATAGAAATATTGCATATTTTTTTTTGCTATTTTTCGAATCCCTATGTAATTCACCATAGGATCTGTAGTGCAAAACGTACCTCTCAATTTTTAGCACACCATTCTGAATTGCTTCGAGATAAAAAATTGAAAAAATACTGAAAGTGCATCTTACTATGATATATCGAAGTACTTGAAGTACTAAAAAAATCTTGAAATATTGAATTTTTTTGAGGATTTTGAGATTCAGTACTACTATAATTCGTATTTGAATGTGTTCCTACACCTTTAACAGATATGTGTGATTGTTTTCAGATAATAATAAGATAATTATCCTATATGGTTCACTATAAGAGCTATAGTGGAAAAATGAGTTTTTCTTTTTTTTTCTCATTCTCAATAGGCTCGGAAATGAAAATTTGAAAAAATACTCAAAGTATATCTACTATGGTGTACCGCAACAAATTATAACAAAATGATATCCCCCGCTTAAAAAAAATACTGGGTGTATAGAATTTATTAGAGTTCTCAAAACTGTTTTTCGATGACTATTTATTGAACTATTTATTATCAAATACGAATTCGAATACGAAGTTTTTCGTTCATACAATAATATGTCAGTACTGAATGGTCCTACAACAACGTTATAGAAATCAAATGAAAGATAACGTTAACTGGATTTGCTATCTTTGAAAAAACAGAAAGAAATCGATTTCTCATTTCTTCCCGATATTTTTGTTTTGTTTTGTAAAATATTCCGTGTAAATCCATGTGAATTATGTTTTAAAGTGATT
Organism: Toxorhynchites rutilus septentrionalis; assembly: GCF_029784135.1. Taxonomy (NCBI): domain Eukaryota; kingdom Metazoa; phylum Arthropoda; class Insecta; order Diptera; family Culicidae; genus Toxorhynchites; species Toxorhynchites rutilus. Next base: position 318,464,424 of record NC_073746.1, on the reverse strand, counting down.
TATATCCCATCTTCATTCGTTGATATTTCACTCTTTCAACGCATTTCAAAAATCAGAGACGAATGAACTCTCAGAGTTTAAAGTCTCTCTAATTCAATACCTTCCTTCCTTCCTTCAAAAATCACCTACAAATTTCGACTTCGCACTCTGTTCCTTAATTTTTTTTTCGAGTGTGAAAAGGTTCTATTTCCATTTTCGTTAAATTTATTGATTTCCCTCCTATAACTTGTATACATTTTGACCCATACCTTTTCTCAGACATTTTTCCGGCCAACGAAAATTTGGCTGAAGATGGATAAAAGTATTCTTTATCCAATGAGTACTATCTCAAAAATTTGTTTCGGGTCCTTTCAAATTACCTTTATAAATTTTCACTAAATTAATTAATTTCCCCCATACAAGTTGTATAGGTTTTGGAGTATAACTTTTCTTAGACCCTATTCCGACCAATGGAAATTTTGCTGAAGATAGATAAAAAATATTCTATTTAGAATAATTTTAATAAAGGACTTAAGTCCTTTCAAATAATTTTTTTTAAATTTTCTTTAATATAATCAATTTCTTCCATACAACTTTGCTTATAACTTTTCTCATGCCTTTCTTCTATTCATAAAATTGTGGCTGGAACATAGGTAAAATATTTCTTTATCGAATAACTTAGATAACTCTATTCGAACAACTTTTTTTATTTTCAAAATTCTGTATATTTTCCTATATTATCCCATGCTCACGTTTCAGTTTATAACTTTTCTCTATCACGATCAACAATAAAATGAATTATGTGGAGAGATGAATGATTCAATTCTCTATCTAATGAGCATGATTTTGAAGGCTGTTACTTGATAAACAATCAATTTATTTCAACTGTAATAATTCATTATTCATTAAATCCAGCAAGACGTTGAACAAAAACTTGCACGCAACAAAAACTTTTATCCGCTAAATTCACACAAGTCCGTAAAGAAGGAACGCGAAAACGAGAAATCTCGTGAGCGGCCCGTAAAGTGTTAAAACAAAGAATGGAATGGAATGCAATTAAATATGAATAAAATTAAACACATGTACAGAAACAAAAAAAAAGTGTAACTTTTGAAAAAGGCGTATCGATTCTAGTAACAAAAACCTTTGATAATTTATATCTCAAAAACTATGAGTCGTATCGAAATAGTGTCTTTGAAAGAGTTATAGAGCATTGATGTTAAAACTTGAAAAAAATATACACTAAGAAAAAAATTAGTACTCTTTTTTTATTGACAAAAACAATTTTAATTAGCAATATTTAAAATACATATTTTTAATTTTTTAAAATTTTTTTCATATAAAATAGAAGTTTCGTAGAAAATTAAAAAAATGAGTCCAAGATGGTAGAACTATTTTTGTCGAACTTTGTGGAACATTTTAAAACAAAAAAAACTCTTTATCAATCTCCTTTAAATGCAGCCATTCTCGAGATATTTGAAGAAATCTTTCTAATTTATTGTTTTTTTATATAGTAAATAGGCTCTTTTAATATGTTGTCGTGTTATACCACCATGTTCATGAAATGTTATGAATTTGCTTATAATTTTCAACAACTTTTACAAATACATCATTATGGTAAAAATATATGTTTAGGAGTTACGTTGAAAAACATTTGAAGACATTTGGGTTAATACAAAAGGTAGCAATAATGTTTTTCAACGTAACTCCTAAACACATAGTTCTACCATAATGTTGTATTTGAAAAAGTTGTTGAAAAATATAAGCAAATTCTTTAAATTTCATAAACATGGCGGTATAATATGACAAACATATTAATAGAGCTTATCTATATACACTGAAGTCGTTTTTACACGGTTTTATTTGACGCGGTTTTTGGGATTTACGCGGTTTTCGGAATTTACGCGGTTTTTTACATGGATTTCGAAATTTACACGGCACGTATCAACCGCGTAAAAATCCAATATGCTAATTGATGTGACTTTTCACCAAATAAGTTTGTATTGTATCACTGATTAGTAACTGAGAAATAAAAGGAGATACAGATATCACGATTGTAGTATGCAATCATGATATCTGAACTACTGAATTTGATATCATGATATCAAATTCAGTAAATCAATTGTTAGAATATGGGTTGCATTTTAAACTAATAATTCGCTGTTTGTTAGATTGTTACACGGATTTGGAAAACTACCCGTTTTATTTCAACTTGGATTTTAGAATTTACGCGTTTTTTTACGCGGGTTTTGGAATTTACGCAGGTTTTTGAAAATTACGCGGTTATCTTTTGCGCGGTTTTTGTTTACACGGAACATATCCCCCGCGTAAAAAGCGATTCCAGTGTATATAGAAATGGATTTCTGTTTGTCTGTCTGTCTGTCTGTCTGATTCTTATGGACTCGGAAACTACTGAACCAATCGACGTGAAAATTGGTATATTGGGGTTTGAAGGAATGAAGGAAAATGGGCAAACTAGGAAAATTCTATTCTCATATGTTCTACAATTACATATTGACAAGCGTTTTTGATCCATTTGATGTTTGCGCTAACGAAATTGAAAAACACACTCCTATATCGTCTTCTATCTATATAAATAAAAATGGATCGCCGGATGTGTTGATAAGAACAAAACTCGAGAAAGGAATTTAGGGCTGTCTTTATTCTATCATATTTTCTGTATCAAACATTTATTCCATGTAACGGAGAAACATGTTATTGCAAGAGGTTGAAAAATGTGAAAATAGTCTGATATTATAATGACGAGTTTTGGTAGAAGTACTAGGAATTTTATAGTAAAAGGTTATTTTAAAGGGTAGGTTAGAAGATCAATCTATGAACAATTCTGCGATTGGACCCATGAACAGCTCAGTAAGAAAATGTGGATGTGATAAGGAAAAATAAATTTTGGGCGGAACGAATTTTGCCGGGTCAGCTAATTTACTATAAAAAAAGACAATAAATTAGAAATATTTTTTAAATATCTCGAGAATGGCTGCATTTAGAAGGAGATTGATGAAGAGCTTTTCTATTTTAAATCATATAAGGATTCATAATTTGTGGCTAAAAATGATTGTTAACATCCAAAAATTCGAAGTTTCGAGAATTCGTAAAAATTCGATGTTCCACAAAGTTCGTCAAAGTAGTTTTACCATCTTGGACTCATTTTTTTAATTTTCTGCATGTCTTCTATTTTATATGAAAAAATTAAAAAAAAATTAAAGATATGTGTTTTAGATATTGCAAATTAAAGGTTTGTTTTTGTAAATAAAATAAAAAGTATAAATATGAAAAAAATGAGTCTAAGGGAAGTCTAGTTTAAGAAAACATTGTCAATTGAAAAAACAGACGATTTTTCAGATACAATGTGCTTCTTCCATGTAATGATTTGAATTCTGATTCTCAGCATAGATTCGCAATGGAATTTTTGTGGGAAATTTGCAAATACAGAATATTTGATCGCTGTTTAATCACGCCAAAATTTTATTCGGAAGCTTTCGCTGCGACCAATTTCGAAGATAACAGATAACGCACCCGTTTTCGCATAAATTCGAAGCAATCGAGCAGTTTTTATCGGTGTCCACAGCGCAAACACATATTTGCCTTCCGATAGGCACATTGTGTATTTGCATAATTCCTGCGGCTAACTAAATAAATCGCTGGCAAACAGATAAATCTAAACATTGTAACTCTTTCCACCATGTTGCGCGACGAAGGCACGTTCAACAACAAAATCAACCACATTTGCAAATAGCCGCGCATCGTCACTATTCCGCAGCATCATCATGGTGCCCCGTTAACTCCACAGATTCAGCTGCAGCATTTGAACAATTCCATTAGTCGAAGTGCAACGCCAAGCGTCAACCCGAACAGTTGCCGCATCGTGTCTCGTGGCGCAGCATGCCGTGACGAATGTGATACTCTTTGTTGACTTCCCCCCAAACACCCCCGCTCTCCATCAAAGTAAACGCCAAGCTGCAGCAAGCCTTTAGCACAAGTGGATGAGGTCGGTCCTTATTTCACCTCGCTGCTTCCCAAGGGAAACGTATCCGCGCGAGGATTAAAATTTAACCCATGAAACGAACAGTAATTACCGTTCAAACTGTGAATAACCATGTCTTCGCCCATCCGACTCAACGCGCGCTGCCACCTTCCGCTTGCTGCTGTGCGTATCCAACTGACGTTTCACCCTGTCGAGATCGGATCAATGGCTGGCTTGGTTGGGTTTGTAACAGAGGATATTCATGCTTGGCACTTGGTGCATGTATAGATAGCAAAATGATGTCGGGGCGCCCTCGCAGATAAAGTTTCGCTCTCTTCTTCTCTCGTATCTTCCAATGAAGTTTGTATTCAGCCACCAAGATTTTCCCAGTGTTTTATTTCTTTAAAAAAATGAATCCATTTTTATTTAGAGTCACGAATAATAATTAATTCATTCAATTCAAATAATTTTGAAGAAAAATGTAATTTGACCATTAAATGCATCAAATACTGTCAATATTCATTAAAATGACAGACAGGGCTTTATTAGAACCCACTTCTATTCATTTTTTTTAATAGGACTACGTCTATAATGACATATAACGGAAATTCGAGAGATTTTGAAGAGATTTCTAATTAGTTGGGAGATTCGCCCAGAAACATTCTAGTATAAAATACAAAAAAAGGGAACCAATTGAATAAATTAAATAGCCTTTTGGATTTCTTTTTCTAACTTTAACTTTTTTTCTATTTTGCAGTTAACTATTAACTGTCTGTTAACTATTTCTGTCTGGAAATTTCGCGACAACTTTTACGTGTAAAATAATTGAAATCAAAATTCCTATAGACATCATAGGTAGTCAAATAATGCTACATTATTTCTACTATTTCAACTGTTACTTCATTTCATATATCGAACGGTCCTATTCAGGGCCACCATTTGGAATATTAAAAAAGTTTGAATTGAGGATTCTGAACAAATACAAAACTAAAAATTCAAAACCAATTTTCCGAATAAACACAGTCCTACGTCAAGCTTCCATCCGTACTCCTAGGAACAGACCATTCTGCTTTATTCATTCATCTAGTTCGTATATTTTCCAGAGCCTAGAAGTCTAGTCACCCATCTTAAAAAGACTTTTCAAAAGGTTTGTTCTCATTTTAGCGTTATAGACGTTAATAGAGCAATAGATTTCTCTTACTAGAATCGATACGCCCTTTTCAAAAGTTTCACTTGAGTCAAAAAATTTCCAAATGCTGTGGATAACTCATTTTTCCTCCAACCCAAACGGAATACAAACTTTCGTTGGAATTAAAAATACAAGTTTTTAAAATCGTCATTTTTAGTTCGATTTCATTTGGAATTGCACTATACCAAAAAAAAATTCATATGGAATCAAATGGTTAGTCGATTTATACCTGTATCATGATCATTCGCTATTCAAAATTTCTGCTTATGGATCCAATTTTCATCACACGCAGGGTCTAATTTTGTGCTTTAATATAAAAAATAAAGAAGATGTCTATGAACTCGTTGTTTTTTTTTAAATTCCCTTGCTTATCACTTCGGACATTATCTTAGAAGGAAACAGCAATAATTCAATCAGCGCTCTGAGACGAGATGCCTTCCAGTGTTACCCTTACGTATTTGTTGTTATCTTTTGTTACCTATTAATACCTTTTGGAAATTGTTATTACACAAAAATATTTCTCTCCATGATACAAACATTAGTTTGAGGTGAATACGATAATTTTTCCGATTGATAGTTGTTACGGTTGATATCTTGTAAAATTAGTAAAAAAATCCCTGCCCTGAAAACGGCCGATGATTTGTATGGTTTTATTGTCTATCGTAGCCTACAAAAAATATATTTGAAAACTATGAAAATAATCTTCAGCTGGAATAGAAATCGCAAACAACATCTTTGATATTCTTGTTCGATGCATGGAAAAGGGAAGCATCATAGAAAGTGGGACATTAAGTGGTCATTAAGGTAATGTCACGCATCATTTTCAAATTGTTCAATAGTTCGTTTAAAAAAATTCTTTTTTATTTTAGCTGGCGGTTAGGAATATTTCCAATCGATTCGTATTCTGTGATCCATTATCCATAAGGTCCAGCAATGAGCGTTGAAATCTTTCATTTGTTCTTTTTAGTTTTTCATGTTCTATCCTATTCGTTAAATGCAGACTTATGATTGTAAATCGAGATAATTTCTTACCGAGCTCCAATTTCTTGTGTTGCAAATTACAGCGTTTCAGAAACGTTTCTCAAAGGAAAATATCATGGACGCAAACCAAAATAAAATAATTCTCTGAATATATGCAACAAGCAAACCAACCAACTTGAAAAATATTGACGCTTTTGACTTGCTCGGTATCTATAATAGTAAAATAGAGCTAACGAGAAAAAATCATATCGTCTCGATTTTATAATAGGACCCAATAATGGCAGCTGAAGTAAAAGAAAAAACAGGAAGTGGGTTATACCTATGGTATAACCGCAAGGGTGACGTAGGACTATCGTTGATTTAGAGATCATTTGTTTGAAGTTGAATCTAAATCCATTCTGAATGAATGAATAAATGAATATTTTGGGGACTTCGAAAACGAGAGCGTTACGTTGGAGGCACAAGGTTTTAAGCATCCAATATAGGATACGAAAAACCTTGTTCTGATGAATAATCTTCAGAAGCTAACCTGCTAACTGTACTTGATTGACAAATCACAAACCCAAACGTATTATATGGATATTTTATGGATAGAAAACATTAAAATAAACTCTTTCACTTGAATGTAATTTTCAATTCCAAGGGGAACTGGCAGATTATTTTGCAGCAACGATTAGATATTTCCACATTTTCCTCGATACTGGAAGCCCACCAGTGGTTAATACTATCTCGATAACCACCTGTTAATAGTACTTGATTGAAAAATATTTGGTCACAGTGTTACATGGATAGAAAACATTCAAATAAACTCTTTCACATGAATGTATTTTTAAATTCCCAAAGGAACTGGCAGATTATTTTCCAGCAATGATTAGATCTTTCCGGAACTTTCTCGATGCTGAATGGCATCCAAACGGAAAGAATTCTGCGCGTGTATGTGTGTGTAGCGATGTCTTCCCGGGGAACCGTTTGTGGCATCACTCTCCTCCTGATGGATTCCCTTCTGGCCTAGGGTGCACAAACAGGCTCTTGGTGACACCGTTCATCCGCGCTTTCATGATAAACGAAGAGCTTCACCACAACAGCGACAACATGCTCCAATCGCTGTTCAATTAGAACTGAGTGGATTTCCGAGCGGCGCTCGCTTATATACCGATTGGTGATTTCAATAGCCTGTTTTGAAAGCAATTTTAAGACTATTGAAACAAGTGTTTGGATCAAAAAGTAACAAGTATAGAACGCGTAGACATTTTATCTTTCGAATGAAGTGTTTATCATACCATTTCGTTCAGTTGTTTAGGAGCTATTAACGCTCAAAATCTCGGTCTCCGGCGTAACGCTTTCGTTTTCGAAACTTTGATTTTACACCCCGGTATAGAAATGAAAGACGTAGTCCTACGTCAAAAAATATAAAAGATGCAGATTCAGACACATTACCAGATTAAATCTCGTGTTAAAATCTAGAAAAAATAGCACGGTGATGGAATGAATCATTTCAGAATGACCAGAATCTTGAAATTGCATCAAAAGCGAGGTGATGGTTCATTTTTTCATTTACACCGTCTTCGACTTGTCGCACAGACTGTAATATAAACACATGTGATTTGTTCGTGAGCTTTTGTTAGAAAGGCAAAACAACCGAAAGTATTTCTGCTCGATATCACGTCGCAAAAATAGCCATAATGTCAATGAAAAGGTTGAGCTCGTAATTGATTAAGCCATACATACTTTTAGAGATTGCTAAATGATCGCAAAGGATATAACAGCAGAAGAAAAATGGAAGAAGGTAATTTCATAACAATTTTGCCCCCTTCAAAAATAATACTCTTTTTGTGTCAGCAGCAGGCCCCGAAATCTTCGAAGGTGAAAAAATAAGACCGACTCTACTCTCGGTAGCTTCAATTCGACTAGATCCGCCTGACA